>NW_028241332.1:0-32843 GCF_964263255.1 Lissotriton vulgaris
CCCCCATTACGTCATGCTTCAGAAATGTGGAAAATGGTCCGTTTTCAAATGTTTTATTTTTGAACGTCAGTTCACATTTGTAGGTGGATCATCAGTGTTAGAGCTAAAATTAGCATGTTTAAAGTGATTTTCATGCTTCCAGGGGCTCGGGAAGTTAATTAAATACCATTTGGAGGCATTTAATGTTCGAGCAAAAACGGCTGATTTTCGACAAAAGAGATAACACCCCCCCATTACGTCATGCTTCAGAAATGTGGAAAATGGTCCGTTTTCAAATGTTTTATTTTTGAACGTCAGTTCACATTTGTAGGTGGATCATCAGTGTTAGAGCTAAAATTAGCATGTTTAAAGTGATTTTCATGCTTCCAGGGGCTCGGGAAGTTAATTAAATACCATTTGGAGGCATTTAATGTTCGAGCAAAAACGGCTGATTTTCGACAAAAGAGATAACACCCCCCCATTACGTCATGCTTCAGAAATGTGGAAAATGGTCCGTTTTCAAATGTTTTATTTTTGAACGTCAGTTCACATTTGTAGGTGGATCATCAGTGTTAGAGCTAAAATTAGCATGTTTAAAGTGATTTTCATGCTTCCAGGGGCCCAAAACACAAGATTTATGGAATGGTTAAAAGTGCATGAAAATGGCCAATTTACTCACTCTGAGTTCTCAAAAAGGGTTTCTTCACCCCGGGAAGTTAATTAAATACCATTTGGAGGCATTTAATGTTCGAGCAAAAACGGCTGATTTTCGACAAAAGAGATAACACCCCCCCATTACGTCATGCTTCAGAAATGTGGAAAATGGTCCGTTTTCAAATGTTTTATTTTTGAACGTCAGTTCACATTTGTAGGTGGATCATCAGTGTTAGAGCTAAAATTAGCATGTTTAAAGTGATTTTCATGCTTCCAGGGGCTCGGGAAGTTAATTAAATACCATTTGGAGGCATTTAATGTTCGAGCAAAAACGGCTGATTTTCGACAAAAGAGATAACACCCCCCCCATTACGTCATGCTTCAGAAATGTGGAAAATGGTCCGTTTTCAAATGTTTTATTTTTGAACGTCAGTTCACATTTGTAGGTGGATCATCAGTGTTAGAGCTAAAATTAGCATGTTTAAAGTGATTTTCATGCTTCCAGGGGCTCGGGAAGTTAATTAAATACCATTTGGAGGCATTTAATGTTCGAGCAAAAACGGCTGATTTTCGACAAAAGAGATAACACCCCCCCATTACGTCATGCTTCAGAAATGTGGAAAATGGTCCGTTTTCAAATGTTTTATTTTTGAACGTCAGTTCACATTTGTAGGTGGATCATCAGTGTTAGAGCTAAAATTAGCATGTTTAAAGTGATTTTCATGCTTCCAGGGGCCCAAAACACAAGATTTATGGAATGGTTAAAAGTGCATGAAAATGGCCAATTTACTCACTCTGAGTTCTCAAAAAGGGTTTCTTCACCCCGGGAAGTTAATTAAATACCATTTGGAGGCATTTAATGTTCGAGCAAAAACGGCTGATTTTCGACAAAAGAGATAACACCCCCCCATTACGTCATGCTTCAGAAATGTGGAAAATGGTCAGTTTTCAAATGTTTTATTTTTGAACGTCAGTTCACATTTGTAGGTGGATCATCAGTGTTAGAGCTAAAATTAGCATGTTTAAAGTGATTTTCATGCTTCCAGGGGCTCGGGAAGTTAATTAAATACCATTTGGAGGCATTTAATGTTCGAGCAAAAACGGCTGATTTTCGACAAAAGAGATAACACCCCCCCATTACGTCATGCTTCAGAAATGTGGAAAATGGTCCGTTTTCAAATGTTTTATTTTTGAACGTCAGTTCACATTTGTAGGTGGATCATCAGTGTTAGAGCTAAAATTAGCATGTTTAAAGTGATTTTCATGCTTCCAGGGGCTCGGGAAGTTAATTAAATACCATTTGGAGGCATTTAATGTTCGAGCAAAAACGGCTGATTTTCGACAAAAGAGATAACACCCCCCCATTACGTCATGCTTCAGAAATGTGGAAAATGGTCCGTTTTCAAATGTTTTATTTTTGAACGTCAGTTCACATTTGTAGGTGGATCATCAGTGTTAGAGCTAAAATTAGCATGTTTAAAGTGATTTTCATGCTTCCAGGGGCCCAAAACACAAGATTTATGGAATGGTTAAAAGTGCATGAAAATGGCCAATTTACTCACTCTGAGTTCTCAAAAAGGGTTTCTTCACCCCGGGAAGTTAATTAAATACCATTTGGAGGCATTTAATGTTCGAGCAAAAACGGCTGATTTTCGACAAAAGAGATAACACCCCCCCATTACGTCATGCTTCAGAAATGTGGAAAATGGTCCGTTTTCAAATGTTTTATTTTTGAACGTCAGTTCACATTTGTAGGTGGATCATCAGTGTTAGAGCTAAAATTAGCATGTTTAAAGTGATTTTCATGCTTCCAGGGGCTCGGGAAGTTAATTAAATACCATTTGGAGGCATTTAATGTTCGAGCAAAAACGGCTGATTTTCGACAAAAGAGATAACACCCCCCCATTACGTCATGCTTCAGAAATGTGGAAAATGGTCCGTTTTCAAATGTTTTATTTTTGAACGTCAGTTCACATTTGTAGGTGGATCATCAGTGTTAGAGCTAAAATTAGCATGTTTAAAGTGATTTTCATGCTTCCAGGGGCCCAAAACACAAGATTTATGGAATGGTTAAAAGTGCATGAAAATGGCCAATTTACTCACTCTGAGTTCTCAAAAAGGGTTTCTTCACCCCGGGAAGTTAATTAAATACCATTTGGAGGCATTTAATGTTCGAGCAAAAACGGCTGATTTTCGACAAAACAGATAACACCCCCCCATTACGTCATGCTTCAGAAATGTGGAAAATGGTCCGTTTTCAAATGTTTTATTTTTGAACGTCAGTTCACATTTGTAGGTGGATCATCAGTGTTAGAGCTAAAATTAGCATGTTTAAAGTGATTTTCATGCTTCCAGGGGCCCAAAACACAAGATTTATGGAATGGTTAAAAGTGCATGAAAATGGCCAATTTACTCACTCTGAGTTCTCAAAAAGGGTTTCTTCACCCCGGGAAGTTAATTAAATACCATTTGGAGGCATTTAATGTTCGAGCAAAAACGGCTGATTTTCGACAAAAGAGATAACACCCCCCCATTACGTCATGCTTCAGAAATGTGGAAAATGGTCCGTTTTCAAATGTTTTATTTTTGAACGTCAGTTCACATTTGTAGGTGGATCATCAGTGTTAGAGCTAAAATTAGCATGTTTAAAGTGATTTTCATGCTTCCAGGGGCTCGGGAAGTTAATTAAATACCATTTGGAGGCATTTAATGTTCGAGCAAAAACGGCTGATTTTCGACAAAAGAGATAACACCCCCCCATTACGTCATGCTTCAGAAATGTGGAAAATGGTCCGTTTTCAAATGTTTTATTTTTGAACGTCAGTTCACATTTGTAGGTGGATCATCAGTGTTAGAGCTAAAATTAGCATGTTTAAAGTGATTTTCATGCTTCCAGGGGCCCAAAACACAAGATTTATGGAATGGTTAAAAGTGCATGAAAATGGCCAATTTACTCACTCTGAGTTCTCAAAAAGGGTTTCTTCACCCCGGGAAGTTAATTAAATACCATTTGGAGGCATTTAATGTTCGAGCAAAAACGGCTGATTTTCGACAAAAGAGATAACACCCCCCCATTACGTCATGCTTCAGAAATGTGGAAAATGGTCCGTTTTCAAATGTTTTATTTTTGAACGTCAGTTCACATTTGTAGGTGGATCATCAGTGTTAGAGCTAAAATTAGCATGTTTAAAGTGATTTTCATGCTTCCAGGGGCTCGGGAAGTTAATTAAATACCATTTGGAGGCATTTAATGTTCGAGCAAAAACGGCTGATTTTCGACAAAAGAGATAACACCCCCCCATTACGTCATGCTTCAGAAATGTGGAAAATGGTCCGTTTTCAAATGTTTTATTTTTGAACGTCAGTTCACATTTGTAGGTGGATCATCAGTGTTAGAGCTAAAATTAGCATGTTTAAAGTGATTTTCATGCTTCCAGGGGCTCGGGAAGTTAATTAAATACCATTTGGAGGCATTTAATGTTCGAGCAAAAACGGCTGATTTTCGACAAAAGAGATAACACCCCCCCATTACGTCATGCTTCAGAAATGTGGAAAATGGTCCATTTTCAAATGTTTTATTTTTGAACGTCAGTTCACATTTGTAGGTGGATCATCAGTGTTAGAGCTAAAATTAGCATGTTTAAAGTGATTTTCATGCTTCCAGGGGCTCGGGAAGTTAATTAAATACCATTTGGAGGCATTTAATGTTCGAGCAAAAACGGCTGATTTTCGACAAAAGAGATAACACCCCCCCATTACGTCATGCTTCAGAAATGTGGAAAATGGTCCGTTTTCAAATGTTTTATTTTTGAACGTCAGTTCACATTTGTAGGTGGATCATCAGTGTTAGAGCTAAAATTAGCATGTTTAAAGTGATTTTCATGCTTCCAGGGGCCCAAAACACAAGATTTATGGAATGGTTAAAAGTGCATGAAAATGGCCAATTTACTCACTCTGAGTTCTCAAAAAGGGTTTCTTCACCCCGGGAAGTTAATTAAATACCATTTGGAGGCATTTAATGTTCGAGCAAAAACGGCTGATTTTCGACAAAAGAGATAACACCCCCCCATTACGTCATGCTTCAGAAATGTGGAAAATGGTCCGTTTTCAAATGTTTTATTTTTGAACGTCAGTTCACATTTGTAGGTGGATCATCAGTGTTAGAGCTAAAATTAGCATGTTTAAAGTGATTTTCATGCTTCCAGGGGCTCGGGAAGTTAATTAAATACCATTTGGAGGCATTTAATGTTCGAGCAAAAACGGCTGATTTTCGACAAAAGAGATAACACCCCCCCATTACGTCATGCTTCAGAAATGTGGAAAATGGTCCGTTTTCAAATGTTTTATTTTTGAACGTCAGTTCACATTTGTAGGTGGATCATCAGTGTTAGAGCTAAAATTAGCATGTTTAAAGTGATTTTCATGCTTCCAGGGGCCCAAAACACAAGATTTATGGAATGGTTAAAAGTGCATGAAAATGGCCAATTTACTCACTCTGAGTTCTCAAAAAGGGTTTCTTCACCCCGGGAAGTTAATTAAATACCATTTGGAGGCATTTAATGTTCGAGCAAAAACGGCTGATTTTCGACAAAAGAGATAACACCCCCCCATTACGTCATGCTTCAGAAATGTGGAAAATGGTCCGTTTTCAAATGTTTTATTTTTGAACGTCAGTTCACATTTGTAGGTGGATCATCAGTGTTAGAGCTAAAATTAGCATGTTTAAAGTGATTTTCATGCTTCCAGGGGCTCGGGAAGTTAATTAAATACCATTTGGAGGCATTTAATGTTCGAGCAAAAACGGCTGATTTTCGATAAAAGAGATAACACCCCCCCATTACGTCATGCTTCAGAAATGTGGAAAATGGTCCGTTTTCAAATGTTTTATTTTTGAACGTCAGTTCACATTTGTAGGTGGATCATCAGTGTTAGAGCTAAAATTAGCATGTTTAAAGTGATTTTCATGCTTCCAGGGGCTCGGGAAGTTAATTAAATACCATTTGGAGGCATTTAATGTTCGAGCAAAAACGGCTGATTTTCGACAAAAGAGATAACACCCCCCCATTACGTCATGCTTCAGAAATGTGAAAAATGGTCCGTTTTCAAATGTTTTATTTTATGAACGTCAGTTCACATTTGTAGGTGGATCATCAGTGTTAGAGCTAAAATTAGCATGTTTAAAGTGATTTTCATGCTTCCAGGGGCTCGGGAAGTTAATTAAATACCATTTGGAGGCATTTAATGTTCGAGCAAAAACGGCTGATTTTCGACAAAAGAGATAACACCCCCCCATTACGTCATGCTTCAGAAATGTGGAAAATGGTCCGTTTTCAAATGTTTTATTTTTGAACGTCAGTTCACATTTGTAGGTGGATCATCAGTGTTAGAGCTAAAATTAGCATGTTTAAAGTGATTTTCATGCTTCCAGGGGCTCGGGAAGTTAATTAAATACCATTTGGAGGCATTTAATGTTCGAGCAAAAACGGCTGATTTTCGACAAAAGAGATAACACCCCCCCATTACGTCATGCTTCAGAAATGTGGAAAATGGTCCGTTTTCAAATGTTTTATTTTTGAACGTCAGTTCACATTTGTAGGTGGATCATCAGTGTTAGAGATAAAATTAGCATGTTTAAAGTGATTTTCATGCTTCCAGGGGCTCGGGAAGTTAATTAAATACCATTTGGAGGCATTTAATGTTCGAGCAAAAACGGCTGATTTTCGACAAAAGAGATAACACCCCCCATTACGTCATGCTTCAGAAATGTGGAAAATGGTCCGTTTTCAAATGTTTTATTTTTGAACGTCAGTTCACATTTGTAGGTGGATCATCAGTGTTAGAGCTAAAATTAGCATGTTTAAAGTGATTTTCATGCTTCCAGGGGCTCGGGAAGTTAATTAAATACCATTTGGAGGCATTTAATGTTCGAGCAAAAACGGCTGATTTTCGACAAAAGAGATAACACCCCCCCATTACGTCATGCTTCAGAAATGTGGAAAATGGTCCGTTTTCAAATGTTTTATTTTTGAACGTCAGTTCACATTTGTAGGTGGATCATCAGTGTTAGAGCTAAAATTAGCATGTTTAAAGTGATTTTCATGCTTCCAGGGGCTCGGGAAGTTAATTAAATACCATTTGGAGGCATTTAATGTTCGAGCAAAAACGACTGATTTTCGACAAAAGAGATAACACCCCCCCATTACGTCATGCTTCAGAAATGTGGAAAATGGTCCGTTTTCAAATGTTTTATTTTTGAACGTCAGTTCACATTTGTAGGTGGATCATCAGTGTTAGAGCTAAAATTAGCATGTTTAAAGTGATTTTCATGCTTCCAGGGGCTCGGGAAGTTAATTAAATACCATTTGGAGGCATTTAATGTTCGAGCAAAAACGGCTGATTTTCGACAAAAGAGATAACACACCCCCATTACGTCATGCTTCAGAAATGTGGAAAATGGTCCGTTTTCAAATGTTTTATTTTTGAACGTCAGTTCACATTTGTAGGTGGATCATCAGTGTTAGAGCTAAAATTAGCATGTTTAAAGTGATTTTCATGCTTCCAGGGGCTCGGGAAGTTAATTAAATACCATTTGGAGGCATTTAATGTTCGAGCAAAAACGGCTGATTTTCGACAAAAGAGATAACACCCCCCCATTACGTCATGCTTCAGAAATGTGGAAAATGGTCCGTTTTCAAATGTTTTATTTTTGAACGTCAGTTCACATTTGTAGGTGCATCATCAGTGTTAGAGCTAAAATTAGCATGTTTAAAGTGATTTTCATGCTTCCAGGGGCCCAAAACACAAGATTTATGGAATGGTTAAAAGTGCATGAAAATGGCCAATTTACTCACTCTGAGTTCTCAAAAAGGGTTTCTTCACCCCGGGAAGTTAATTAAATACCATTTGGAGGCATTTAATGTTCGAGCAAAAATGGCTGATTTTCGACAAAAGAGATAACACCCCCCCATTACGTCATGCTTCAGAAATGTGGAAAATGGTCCGTTTTCAAATGTTTTATTTTTGAACGTCAGTTCACATTTGTAGGTGGATCATCAGTGTTAGAGCTAAAATTAGCATGTTTAAAGTGATTTTCATGCTTCCAGGGGCTCATGAAGTAAATTAAATACCATTTGGAGGCATTTAATGTTCGAGCAAAAACGGCTGATTTTCGACAAAAGAGATAACACCCCCCCATTACGTCATGCTTCAGAAATGTGGAAAATGGTCCGTTTTCAAATGTTTTATTTTTGAACGTCAGTTCACATTTGTAGGTGGATCATCAGTGTTAGAGCTAAAATTAGCATGTTTAAAGTGATTTTCATGCTTCCAGGGGCTCGGGAAGTTAATTAAATACCATTTGGAGGCATTTAATGTTCGAGCAAAAACGGCTGATTTTCGACAAAAGAGATAACACCCCCCCATTACGTCATGCTTCAGAAATGTGGAAAATGGTCCGTTTTCAAATGTTTTATTTTTGAACGTCAGTTCACATTTGTAGGTGGATCATCAGTGTTAGAGCTAAAATTAGCATGTTTAAAGTGATTTTCATGCTTCCAGGGGCTCGGGAAGTTAATTAAATACCATTTGGAGGCATTTAATGTTCGAGCAAAAACGGCTGATTTTCGACAAAAGAGATAACACCCCCCCATTACGTCATGCTTCAGAAATGTGGAAAATGGTCCGTTTTCAAATGTTTTATTTTTGAACGTCAGTTCACATTTGTAGGTGGATCATCAGTGTTAGAGCTAAAATTAGCATGTTTAAAGTGATTTTCATGCTTCCAGGGGCCCAAAACACAAGATTTATGGAATGGTTAAAAGTGCATGAAAATGGCCAATTTACTCACTCTGAGTTCTCAAAAAGGGTTTCTTCACCCCGGGAAGTTAATTAAATACCATTTGGAGGCATTTAATGTTCGAGCAAAAACGGCTGATTTTCGACAAAAGAGATAACACCCCCCCATTACGTCATGCTTCAGAAATGTGGAAAATGGTCCGTTTTCAAATGTTTTATTTTTGAACGTCAGTTCACATTTGTAGGTGGATCATCAGTGTTAGAGCTAAAATTAGCATGTTTAAAGTGATTTTCATGCTTCCAGGGGCTCGGGAAGTTAATTAAATACCATTTGGAGGCATTTAATGTTCGAGCAAAAACGGCTGATTTTCGACAAAAGAGATAACACCCCCCCATTACGTCATGCTTCAGAAATGTGGAAAATGGTCCGTTTTCAAATGTTTTATTTTTGAACGTCAGTTCACATTTGTAGGTGGATCATCAGTGTTAGAGCTAAAATTAGCATGTTTAAAGTGATTTTCATGCTTCCAGGGGCCCAAAACACAAGATTTATGGAATGGTTAAAAGTGCATGAAAATGGCCAATTTACTCACTCTGAGTTCTCAAAAAGGGTTTCTTCACCCCGGGAAGTTAATTAAATACCATTTGGAGGCATTTAATGTTCGAGCAAAAACGGCTGATTTTCGACAAAACAGATAACACCCCCCCATTACGTCATGCTTCAGAAATGTGGAAAATGGTCCGTTTTCAAATGTTTTATTTTTGAACGTCAGTTCACATTTGTAGGTGGATCATCAGTGTTAGAGCTAAAATTAGCATGTTTAAAGTGATTTTCATGCTTCCAGGGGCCCAAAACACAAGATTTATGGAATGGTTAAAAGTGCATGAAAATGGCCAATTTACTCACTCTGAGTTCTCAAAAAGGGTTTCTTCACCCCGGGAAGTTAATTAAATACCATTTGGAGGCATTTAATGTTCGAGCAAAAACGGCTGATTTTCGACAAAAGAGATAACACCCCCCCATTACGTCATGCTTCAGAAATGTGGAAAATGGTCCGTTTTCAAATGTTTTATTTTTGAACGTCAGTTCACATTTGTAGGTGGATCATCAGTGTTAGAGCTAAAATTAGCATGTTTAAAGTGATTTTCATGCTTCCAGGGGCTCGGGAAGTTAATTAAATACCATTTGGAGGCATTTAATGTTCGAGCAAAAACGGCTGATTTTCGACAAAAGAGATAACACCCCCCCATTACGTCATGCTTCAGAAATGTGGAAAATGGTCCGTTTTCAAATGTTTTATTTTTGAACGTCAGTTCACATTTGTAGGTGGATCATCAGTGTTAGAGCTAAAATTAGCATGTTTAAAGTGATTTTCATGCTTCCAGGGGCCCAAAACACAAGATTTATGGAATGGTTAAAAGTGCATGAAAATGGCCAATTTACTCACTCTGAGTTCTCAAAAAGGGTTTCTTCACCCCGGGAAGTTAATTAAATACCATTTGGAGGCATTTAATGTTCGAGCAAAAACGGCTGATTTTCGACAAAAGAGATAACACCCCCCCATTACGTCATGCTTCAGAAATGTGGAAAATGGTCCGTTTTCAAATGTTTTATTTTTGAACGTCAGTTCACATTTGTAGGTGGATCATCAGTGTTAGAGCTAAAATTAGCATGTTTAAAGTGATTTTCATGCTTCCAGGGGCTCGGGAAGTTAATTAAATACCATTTGGAGGCATTTAATGTTCGAGCAAAAACGGCTGATTTTCGACAAAAGAGATAACACCCCCCCATTACGTCATGCTTCAGAAATGTGGAAAATGGTCCGTTTTCAAATGTTTTATTTTTGAACGTCAGTTCACATTTGTAGGTGGATCATCAGTGTTAGAGCTAAAATTAGCATGTTTAAAGTGATTTTCATGCTTCCAGGGGCTCGGGAAGTTAATTAAATACCATTTGGAGGCATTTAATGTTCGAGCAAAAACGGCTGATTTTCGACAAAAGAGATAACACCCCCCCATTACGTCATGCTTCAGAAATGTGGAAAATGGTCCATTTTCAAATGTTTTATTTTTGAACGTCAGTTCACATTTGTAGGTGGATCATCAGTGTTAGAGCTAAAATTAGCATGTTTAAAGTGATTTTCATGCTTCCAGGGGCTCGGGAAGTTAATTAAATACCATTTGGAGGCATTTAATGTTCGAGCAAAAACGGCTGATTTTCGACAAAAGAGATAACACCCCCCCATTACGTCATGCTTCAGAAATGTGGAAAATGGTCCGTTTTCAAATGTTTTATTTTTGAACGTCAGTTCACATTTGTAGGTGGATCATCAGTGTTAGAGCTAAAATTAGCATGTTTAAAGTGATTTTCATGCTTCCAGGGGCCCAAAACACAAGATTTATGGAATGGTTAAAAGTGCATGAAAATGGCCAATTTACTCACTCTGAGTTCTCAAAAAGGGTTTCTTCACCCCGGGAAGTTAATTAAATACCATTTGGAGGCATTTAATGTTCGAGCAAAAACGGCTGATTTTCGACAAAAGAGATAACACCCCCCCATTACGTCATGCTTCAGAAATGTGGAAAATGGTCCGTTTTCAAATGTTTTATTTTTGAACGTCAGTTCACATTTGTAGGTGGATCATCAGTGTTAGAGCTAAAATTAGCATGTTTAAAGTGATTTTCATGCTTCCAGGGGCTCGGGAAGTTAATTAAATACCATTTGGAGGCATTTAATGTTCGAGCAAAAACGGCTGATTTTCGACAAAAGAGATAACACCCCCCCATTACGTCATGCTTCAGAAATGTGGAAAATGGTCCGTTTTCAAATGTTTTATTTTTGAACGTCAGTTCACATTTGTAGGTGGATCATCAGTGTTAGAGCTAAAATTAGCATGTTTAAAGTGATTTTCATGCTTCCAGGGGCCCAAAACACAAGATTTATGGAATGGTTAAAAGTGCATGAAAATGGCCAATTTACTCACTCTGAGTTCTCAAAAAGGGTTTCTTCACCCCGGGAAGTTAATTAAATACCATTTGGAGGCATTTAATGTTCGAGCAAAAACGGCTGATTTTCGACAAAAGAGATAACACCCCCCCATTACGTCATGCTTCAGAAATGTGGAAAATGGTCCGTTTTCAAATGTTTTATTTTTGAACGTCAGTTCACATTTGTAGGTGGATCATCAGTGTTAGAGCTAAAATTAGCATGTTTAAAGTGATTTTCATGCTTCCAGGGGCTCGGGAAGTTAATTAAATACCATTTGGAGGCATTTAATGTTCGAGCAAAAACGGCTGATTTTCGATAAAAGAGATAACACCCCCCCATTACGTCATGCTTCAGAAATGTGGAAAATGGTCCGTTTTCAAATGTTTTATTTTTGAACGTCAGTTCACATTTGTAGGTGGATCATCAGTGTTAGAGCTAAAATTAGCATGTTTAAAGTGATTTTCATGCTTCCAGGGGCTCGGGAAGTTAATTAAATACCATTTGGAGGCATTTAATGTTCGAGCAAAAACGGCTGATTTTCGACAAAAGAGATAACACCCCCCCATTACGTCATGCTTCAGAAATGTGAAAAATGGTCCGTTTTCAAATGTTTTATTTTTGAACGTCAGTTCACATTTGTAGGTGGATCATCAGTGTTAGAGCTAAAATTAGCATGTTTAAAGTGATTTTCATGCTTCCAGGGGCTCGGGAAGTTAATTAAATACCATTTGGAGGCATTTAATGTTCGAGCAAAAACGGCTGATTTTCGACAAAAGAGATAACACCCCCCCATTACGTCATGCTTCAGAAATGTGGAAAATGGTCCGTTTTCAAATGTTTTATTTTTGAACGTCAGTTCACATTTGTAGGTGGATCATCAGTGTTAGAGCTAAAATTAGCATGTTTAAAGTGATTTTCATGCTTCCAGGGGCTCGGGAAGTTAATTAAATACCATTTGGAGGCATTTAATGTTCGAGCAAAAACGGCTGATTTTCGACAAAAGAGATAACACCCCCCCATTACGTCATGCTTCAGAAATGTGGAAAATGGTCCGTTTTCAAATGTTTTATTTTTGAACGTCAGTTCACATTTGTAGGTGGATCATCAGTGTTAGAGCTAAAATTAGCATGTTTAAAGTGATTTTCATGCTTCCAGGGGCTCGGGAAGTTAATTAAATACCATTTGGAGGCATTTAATGTTCGAGCAAAAACGGCTGATTTTCGACAAAAGAGATAACACCCCCCCATTACGTCATGCTTCAGAAATGTGGAAAATGGTCCGTTTTCAAATGTTTTATTTTTGAACGTCAGTTCACATTTGTAGGTGGATCATCAGTGTTAGAGATAAAATTAGCATGTTTAAAGTGATTTTCATGCTTCCAGGGGCTCGGGAAGTTAATTAAATACCATTTGGAGGCATTTAATGTTCGAGCAAAAACGGCTGATTTTCGACAAAAGAGATAACACCCCCCATTACGTCATGCTTCAGAAATGTGGAAAATGGTCCGTTTTCAAATGTTTTATTTTTGAACGTCAGTTCACATTTGTAGGTGGATCATCAGTGTTAGAGCTAAAATTAGCATGTTTAAAGTGATTTTCATGCTTCCAGGGGCTCGGGAAGTTAATTAAATACCATTTGGAGGCATTTAATGTTCGAGCAAAAACGGCTGATTTTCGACAAAAGAGATAACACCCCCCCATTACGTCATGCTTCAGAAATGTGGAAAATGGTCCGTTTTCAAATGTTTTATTTTTGAACGTCAGTTCACATTTGTAGGTGGATCATCAGTGTTAGAGCTAAAATTAGCATGTTTAAAGTGATTTTCATGCTTCCAGGGGCTCGGGAAGTTAATTAAATACCATTTGGAGGCATTTAATGTTCGAGCAAAAACGACTGATTTTCGACAAAAGAGATAACACCCCCCCATTACGTCATGCTTCAGAAATGTGGAAAATGGTCCGTTTTCAAATGTTTTATTTTTGAACGTCAGTTCACATTTGTAGGTGGATCATCAGTGTTAGAGCTAAAATTAGCATGTTTAAAGTGATTTTCATGCTTCCAGGGGCTCGGGAAGTTAATTAAATACCATTTGGAGGCATTTAATGTTCGAGCAAAAACGGCTGATTTTCGACAAAAGAGATAACACACCCCCATTACGTCATGCTTCAGAAATGTGGAAAATGGTCCGTTTTCAAATGTTTTATTTTTGAACGTCAGTTCACATTTGTAGGTGGATCATCAGTGTTAGAGCTAAAATTAGCATGTTTAAAGTGATTTTCATGCTTCCAGGGGCTCGGGAAGTTAATTAAATACCATTTGGAGGCATTTAATGTTCGAGCAAAAACGGCTGATTTTCGACAAAAGAGATAACACCCCCCCATTACGTCATGCTTCAGAAATGTGGAAAATGGTCCGTTTTCAAATGTTTTATTTTTGAACGTCAGTTCACATTTGTAGGTGCATCATCAGTGTTAGAGCTAAAATTAGCATGTTTAAAGTGATTTTCATGCTTCCAGGGGCCCAAAACACAAGATTTATGGAATGGTTAAAAGTGCATGAAAATGGCCAATTTACTCACTCTGAGTTCTCAAAAAGGGTTTCTTCACCCCGGGAAGTTAATTAAATACCATTTGGAGGCATTTAATGTTCGAGCAAAAACGGCTGATTTTCGACAAAAGAGATAACACCCCCCCATTACGTCATGCTTCAGAAATGTGGAAAATGGTCCGTTTTCAAATGTTTTATTTTTGAACGTCAGTTCACATTTGTAGGTGGATCATCAGTGTTAGAGCTAAAATTAGCATGTTTAAAGTGATTTTCATGCTTCCAGGGGCTCATGAAGTAAATTAAATACCATTTGGAGGCATTTAATGTTCGAGCAAAAACGGCTGATTTTCGACAAAAGAGATAACACCCCCCCATTACGTCATGCTTCAGAAATGTGGAAAATGGTCCGTTTTCAAATGTTTTATTTTTGAACGTCAGTTCACATTTGAGGTGGATCATCAGTGTTAGAGCTAAAATTAGCATGTTTAAAGTGATTTTCATGCTTCCAGGGGCTCGGGAAGTTAATTAAATACCATTTGGAGGCATTTAATGTTCGAGCAAAAACGGCTGATTTTCGACAAAAGAGATAACACCCCCCCATTACGTCATGCTTCAGAAATGTGGAAAATGGTCCGTTTTCAAATGTTTTATTTTTGAACGTCAGTTCACATTTGTAGGTGGATCATCAGTGTTAGAGCTAAAATTAGCATGTTTAAAGTGATTTTCATGCTTCCAGGGGCCCAAAACACAAGATTTATGGAATGGTTAAAAGTGCATGAAAATGGCCAATTTACTCACTCTGAGTTCTCAAAAAGGGTTTCTTCACCCCGGGAAGTTAATTAAATACCATTTGGAGGCATTTCATGTTCGAGCAAAAACGGCAGATTTTCGACAAAAGAGATAACACCCCCCCATTACGTCATGCTTCAGAAATGTGGAAAATGGTCCGTTTTCAAATGTTTTATTTTTGAACGTCAGTTCACATTTGTAGGTGGATCATCAGTGTTAGAGCTAAAATTAGCATGTTTAAAGTGATTTTCATGCTTCCAGGGGCTCGGGAAGTTAATTAAATACCATTTGGAGGCATTTAATGTTCGAGCAAAAACGGCTGATTTTCGACAAAAGAGATAACACCCCCCCATTACGTCATGCTTCAGAAATGTGGAAAATGGTCCGTTTTCAAATGTTTTATTTTTGAACGTCAGTTCACATTTGTAGGTGGATCATCAGTGTTAGAGCTAAAATTAGCATGTTTAAAGTGATTTTCATGCTTCCAGGGGCCCAAAACACAAGATTTATGGAATGGTTAAAAGTGCATGAAAATGGCCAATTTACTCACTCTGAGTTCTCAAAAAGGGTTTCTTCACCCCGGGAAGTTAATTAAATACCATTTGGAGGCATTTAATGTTCGAGCAAAAACGGCTGATTTTCGACAAAAGAGATAACACCCCCCCATTACGTCATGCTTCAGAAATGTGGAAAATGGTCCGTTTTCAAATGTTTTATTTTTGAACGTCAGTTCACATTTGTAGGTGGATCATCAGTGTTAGAGCTAAAATTAGCATGTTTAAAGTGATTTTCATGCTTCCAGGGGCCCAAAACACAAGATTTATGGAATGGTTAAAAGTGCATGAAAATGGCCAATTTACTCACTCTGAGTTCTCAAAAAGGGTTTCTTCACCCCGGGAAGTTAATTAAATACCATTTGGAGGCATTTAATGTTCGAGCAAAAACGGCTGATTTTCGACAAAAGAGATAACACCCCCCCATTACGTCATGCTTCAGAAATGTGGAAAATGGTCCGTTTTCAAATGTTTTATTTTTGAACGTCAGTTCACATTTGTAGGTGGATCATCAGTGTTAGAGCTAAAATTAGCATGTTTAAAGTGTTTTTCATGCTTCCAGGGGCTCGGGAAGTTAATTAAATACCATTTGGAGGCATTTAATGTTCGAGCAAAAACGGCTGATTTTCGACAAAAGAGATAACACCCCCCCATTACGTCATGCTTCAGAAATGTGGAAAATGGTCCATTTCAAATGTTTTATTTTTGAACGTCAGTTCACATTTGTAGGTGGATCATCAGTGTTAGAGCTAAAATTAGCATGTTTAAAGTGATTTTCATGCTTCCAGGGGCTCGGGAAGTTAATTAAATACCATTTGGAGGCATTTAATGTTCGAGCAAAAACGGCTGATTTTCGACAAAAGAGATAACACCCCCCCATTACGTCATGCTTCAGAAATGTGGAAAATGGTCCGTTTTCAAATGTTTTATTTTTGAACGTCAGTTCACATTTGTAGGTGGATCATCAGTGTTAGAGCTAAAATTAGCATGTTTAAAGTGATTTTCATGCTTCCAGGGGCCCAAAACACAAGATTTATGGAATGGTTAAAAGTGCATGAAAATGGCCAATTTACTCACTCTGAGTTCTCAAAAAGGGTTTCTTCACCCCGGGAAGTTAATTAAATACCATTTGGAGGCATTTAATGTTCGAGCAAAAACGGCTGATTTTCGACAAAAGAGATAACACCCCCCCATTACGTCATGCTTCAGAAATGTGGAAAATGGTCCGTTTTCAAATGTTTTATTTTTGAACGTCAGTTCACATTTGTAGGTGGATCATCAGTGTTAGAGCTAAAATTAGCATGTTTAAAGTGATTTTCATGCTTCCAGGGGCTCGGGAAGTTAATTAAATACCATTTGGAGGCATTTAATGTTCGAGCAAAAACGGCTGATTTTCGACAAAAGAGATAACACCCCCCCATTACGTCATGCTTCAGAAATGTGGAAAATGGTCCGTTTTCAAATGTTTTATTTTTGAACGTCAGTTCACATTTGTAGGTGGATCATCAGTGTTAGAGCTAAAATTAGCATGTTTAAAGTGATTTTCATGCTTCCAGGGGCTCGGGAAGTTAATTAAATACCATTTGGAGGCATTTAATGTTCGAGCAAAAACGGCTGATTTTCGACAAAAGAGATAACACCCCCCCATTACGTCATGCTTCAGAAATGTGGAAAATGGTCCGTTTTCAAATGTTTTATTTTTGAACGTCAGTTCACATTTGTAGGTGGATCATCAGTGTTAGAGCTAAAATTAGCATGTTTAAAGTGATTTTCATGCTTCCAGGGGCTCGGGAAGTTAATTAAATACCATTTGGAGGCATTTAATGTTCGAGCAAAAACGGCTGATTTTCGACAAAAGAGATAACACCCCCCCATTACGTCATGCTTCAGAAATGTGGAAAATGGTCCGTTTTCAAATGTTTTATTTTTGAACGTCAGTTCACATTTGTAGGTGGATCATCAGTGTTAGAGCTAAAATTAACATGTTTAAAGTGATTTTCATGCTTCCAGGGGCTCGGGAAGTTAATTAAATACCATTTGGAGGCATTTAATGTTCGAGCAAAAACGGCTGATTTTCGACAAAAGAGATAACACCCCCCCATTACGTCATGCTTCAGAAATGTGGAAAATGGTCCGTTTTCAAATGTTTTATTTTTGAACGTCAGTTCACATTTGTAGGTGGATCATCAGTGTTAGAGCTAAAATTAGCATGTTTAAAGTGATTTTCATGCTTCCAGGGGCCCAAAACACAAGATTTATGGAATGGTTAAAAGTGCATGAAAATGGCCAATTTACTCACTCTGAGTTCTCAAAAAGGGTTTCTTCACCCCGGGAAGTTAATTAAATACCATTTGGAGGCATTTAATGTTCGAGCAAAAACGGCTGATTTTGGACAAAAGAGATAACACCCCCCCATTACGTCATTCTTCAGAAATGTGGAAAATGGTCCGTTTTCAAATGTTTTATTTTTGAACGTCAGTTCACATTTGTAGGTGGATCATCAGTGTTAGAGCTAAAATTAGCATGTTTAAAGTGATTTTCATGCTTCCAGGGGCTCGGGAAGTTAATTAAATACCATTTGGAGGCATTTAATGTTCGAGCAAAAACGGCTGATTTTCGACAAAAGAGATAACACCCCCCCATTACGTCATGCTTCAGAAATGTGGAAAATGGTCCGTTTTCAAATGTTTTATTTTTGAACGTCAGTTCACATTTGTAGGTGGATCATCAGTGTTAGAGCTAAAATTAGCATGTTTAAAGTGATTTTCATGCTTCCAGGGGCTCGGGAAGTTAATTAAATACCATTTGGAGGCATTTAATGTTCGAGCAAAAACGGCTGATTTTCGACAAAAGAGATAACACCCCCCCATTACGTCATGCTTCAGAAATGTGGAAAATGGTCCGTTTTCAAATGTTTTATTTTTGAACGTCAGTTCACATTTGTAGGTGGATCATCAGTGTTAGAGCTAAAATTAGCATGTTTAAAGTGATTTTCATGCTTCCAGGGGCTCGGGAAGTTAATTAAATACCATTTGGAGGCATTTAATGTTCGAGCAAAAACGGCTGATTTTCGACAAAAGAGATAACACCCCCCCATTACGTCATGCTTCAGAAATGTGGAAAATGGTCCGTTTTCAAATGTTTTATTTTTGAACGTCAGTTCACATTTGTAGGTGGATCATCAGTGTTAGAGCTAAAATTAGCATGTTTAAAGTGATTTTCATGCTTCCAGGGGCCCAAAACACAAGATTTATGGAATGGTTAAAAGTGCATGAAAATGGCCAATTTACTCACTCTGAGTTCTCAAAAAGGGTTTCTTCACCCCGGGAAGTTAATTAAATACCATTTGGAGGCATTTAATGTTCGAGCAAAAACGGCTGATTTTCGACAAAAGAGATAACACCCCCCCATTACGTCATGCTTCAGAAATGTGGAAAATGGTCCGTTTTCAAATGTTTTATTTTTGAACGTCAGTTCACATTTGTAGGTGGATCATCAGTGTTAGAGCTAAAATTAGCATGTTTAAAGTGATTTTCATGCTTCCAGGGGCTCGGGAAGTTAATTAAATACCATTTGGAGGCATTTAATGTTCGAGCAAAAACGGCTGATTTTCGACAAAAGAGATAACACCCCTCCATTACGTCATGCTTCAGAAATGTGGAAAATGGTCCGTTTTCAAATGTTTTATTTTTGAACGTCAGTTCACATTTGTAGGTGGATCATCAGTGTTAGAGCTAAAATTAGCATGTTTAAAGTGATTTTCATGCTTCCAGGGGCTCGGGAAGTTAATTAAATACCATTTGGAGGCATTTAATGTTCGAGCAAAAACGGCTGATTTTCGACAAAAGAGATAACACCCCCCCATTACGTCATGCTTCAGAAATGTGGAAAATGGTCCGTTTTCAAATGTTTTATTTTTGAACGTCAGTTCACATTTGTAGGTGGATCATCAGTGTTAGAGCTAAAATTAGCATGTTTAAAGTGATTTTCATGCTTCCAGGGGCCCAAAACACAAGATTTATGGAATGGTTAAAAGTGCATGAAAATGGCCAATTTACTCACTCTGAGTTCTCAAAAAGGGTTTCTTCACCCCGGGAAGTTAATTAAATACCATTTGGAGGCATTTAATGTTCGAGCAAAAACGGCTGATTTTCGACAAAAGAGATAACACCCCCCATTACGTCATGCTTCAGAAATGTGGAAAATGGTCCGTTTTCAAATGTTTTATTTTTGAACGTCAGTTCACATTTGTAGGTGGATCATCAGTGTTAGAGCTAAAATTAGCATGTTTAAAGTGATTTTCATGCTTCCAGGGGCCCAAAACACAAGATTTATGGAATGGTTAAAAGTGCATGAAAATGGCCAATTTACTCACTCTGAGTTCTCAAAAAGGGTTTCTTCACCCCGGGAAGTTAATTAAATACCATTTGGAGGCATTTAATGTTCGAGCAAAAACGGCTGATTTTCGACAAAAGAGATAACACCCCCCCATTACGTCATGCTTCAGAAATGTGGAAAATGGTCCGTTTTCAAATGTTTTATTTTTGAACGTCAGTTCACATTTGTAGGTGGATCATCAGTGTTAGAGCTAAAATTAGCATGTTTAAAGTGATTTTCATGCTTCCAGGGGCCCAAAACACAAGATTTATGGAATGGTTAAAAGTGCATGAAAATGGCCAATTTACTCACTCTGAGTTCTCAAAAAGGGTTTCTTCACCCCGGGAAGTTAATTAAATACCATTTGGAGGCATTTAATGTTCGAGCAAAAACGGCTGATTTTCGACAAAAGAGATAACACCCCCCCATTACGTCATGCTTCAGAAATGTGGAAAATGGTCCGTTTTCAAATGTTTTATTTTTGAACGTCAGTTCACATTTGTAGGTGGATCATCAGTGTTAGAGCTAAAATTAGCATGTTTAAAGTGATTTTCATGCTTCCAGGGGCTCGGGAAGTTAATTAAATACCATTTGGAGGCATTTAATGTTCGAGCAAAAACGGCTGATTTTCGACAAAAGAGATAACACCCCCCCCATTACGTCATGCTTCAGAAATGTGGAAAATGGTCCGTTTTCAAATGTTTTATTTTTGAACATCAGTTCACATTTGTAGGTGGATCATCAGTGTTAGAGCTAAAATTAGCATGTTTAAAGTGATTTTCATGCTTCCAGGGGCCCAAAACACAAGATTTATGGAATGGTTAAAAGTGCATGAAAATGGCCAATTTACTCACTCTGAGTTCTCAAAAAGGGTTTCTTCACCCCGGGAAGTTAATTAAATACCATTTGGAGGCATTTAATGTTCGAGCAAAAACGGCTGATTTTCGACAAAAGAGATAACACCCCCCCATTACGTCATGCTTCAGAAATGTGGAAAATGGTCCGTTTTCAAATGTTTTATTTTTGAACGTCAGTTCACATTTGTAGGTGGATCATCAGTGTTAGAGCTAAAATTAGCATGTTTAAAGTGATTTTCATGCTTCCAGGGGCCCAAAACACAAGATTTATGGAATGGTTAAAAGTGCATGAAAATGGCCAATTTACTCACTCTGAGTTCTCAAAAAGGGTTTCTTCACCCCGGGAAGTTAATTAAATACCATTTGGAGGCATTTAATGTTCGAGCAAAAACGGCTGATTTTCGACAAAAGAGATAACACCCCCCCATTACGTCATGCTTCAGAAATGTGGAAAATGGTCCGTTTTCAAATGTTTTATTTTTGAACGTCAGTTCACATTTGTAGGTGGATCATCAGTGTTAGAGCTAAAATTAGCATGTTTAAAGTGATTTTCATGCTTCCAGGGGCCCAAAACACAAGATTTATGGAATGGTTAAAAGTGCATGAAAATGGCCAATTTACTCACTCTGAGTTCTCAAAAAGGGTTTCTTCACCCCGGGAAGTTAATTAAATACCATTTGGAGGCATTTAATGTTCGAGCAAAAACGGCTGATTTTCGACAAAAGAGATAACACCCCCCCATTACGTCATGCTTCAGAAATGTGGAAAATGGTCCGTTTTCAAATGTTTTATTTTTGAACGTCAGTTCACATTTGTAGTGGATCATCAGTGTTAGAGCTAAAATTAGCATGTTTAAAGTGATTTTCATGCTTCCAGGGGCTCGGGAAGTTAATTAAATACCATTTGGAGGCATTTAATGTTCGAGCAAAAACGGCTGATTTTCGACAAAAGAGATAACACCCCCCCATTACGTCATGCTTCAGAAATGTGGAAATGGTCCGTTTTCAAATGTTTTATTTTTGAACGTCAGTTCACATTTGTAGGTGGATCATCAGTGTTAGAGCTAAAATTAGCATGTTTAAAGTGATTTTCATGCTTCCAGGGGCCCAAAACACAAGATTTATGGAATGGTTAAAAGTGCATGAAAATGGCCAATTTACTCACTCTGAGTTCTCAAAAAGGGTTTCTTCACCCCGGGAAGTTAATTAAATACCATTTGGAGGCATTTAATGTTCGAGCAAAAACGGCTGATTTTCGACAAAAGAGATAACACCCCCCCATTACGTCATGCTTCAGAAATGTGGAAAATGGTCCGTTTTCAAATGTTTTCTTTTTGAACGTCAGTTCACATTTGTAGGTGGATCATCAGTGTTAGAGCTAAAATTAGCATGTTTAAAGTGATTTTCATGCTTCCAGGGGCCCAAAACACAAGATTTATGGAATGGTTAAAAGTGCATGAAAATGGCCAATTTACTCACTCTGAGTTCTCAAAAAGGGTTTCTTCACCCCGGGAAGTTAATTAAATACCATTTGGAGGCATTTAATGTTCGAGCAAAAACGGCTGATTTTCGACAAAAGAGATAACACCCCCCCATTACGTCATGCTTCAGAAATGTGGAAAATGGTCCGTTTTCAAATGTTTTATTTTTGAACGTCAGTTCACATTTGTAGGTGGATCATCAGTGTTAGAGCTAAAATTAGCATGTTTAAAGTGATTTTCATGCTTCCAGGGGCTCGGGAAGTTAATTAAATACCATTTGGAGGCATTTAATGTTCGAGCAAAAACGGCTGATTTTCGACAAAAGAGATAACACCCCCCATTACGTCATGCTTCAGAAATGTGGAAAATGGTCCGTTTTCAAATGTTTTATTTTTGAACGTCAGTTCACATTTGTAGGTGGATCATCAGTGTTAGAGCTAAAATTAGCATGTTTAAAGTGATTTTCATGCTTCCAGGGGCCCAAAACACAAGATTTATGGAATGGTTAAAAGTGCATGAAAATGGCCAATTTACTCACTCTGAGTTCTCAAAAAGGGTTTCTTCACCCCGGGAAGTTAATTAAATACCATTTGGAGGCATTTAATGTTCGAGCAAAAACGGCTGATTTTCGACAAAAGAGATAACACCCCCCCATTACGTCATGCTTCAGAAATGTGGAAATGGTCCGTTTTCAAATGTTTTATTTTTGAACGTCAGTTCACATTTGTAGGTGGATCATCAGTGTTAGAGCTAAAATTAGCATGTTTAAAGTGATTTTCATGCTTCCAGGGGCCCAAAACACAAGATTTATGGAATGGTTAAAAGTGCATGAAAATGGCCAATTTACTCACTCTGAGTTCTCAAAAAGGGTTTCTTCACCCCGGGAAGTTAATTAAATACCATTTGGAGGCATTTAATGTTCGAGCAAAAACGGCTGATTTTCGACAAAAGAGATAACACCCCCCCATTACGTCATGCTTCAGAAATGTGGAAAATGGTCCGTTTTCAAATGTTTTATTTTTGAACGTCAGTTCACATTTGTAGGTGGATCATCAGTGTTAGAGCTAAAATTAGCATGTTTAAAGTGATTTTCATGCTTCCAGGGGCCCAAAACACAAGATTTATGGAATGGTTAAAAGTGCATGAAAATGGCCAATTTACTCACTCTGAGTTCTCAAAAAGGGTTTCTTCACCCCGGGAAGTTAATTAAATACCATTTGGAGGCATTTAATGTTCGAGCAAAAACGGCTGATTTTCGACAAAAGAGATAACACCCCCCATTACGTCATGCTTCAGAAATGTGGAAAATGGTCCGTTTTCAAATGTTTTATTTTTGAACGTCAGTTCACATTTGTAGGTGGATCATCAGTGTTAGAGCTAAAATTAGCATGTTTAAAGTGATTTTCATGCTTCCAGGGGCCCAAAACACAAGATTTATGGAATGGTTAAAAGTGCATGAAAATGGCCAATTTACTCACTCTGAGTTCTCAAAAAGGGTTTCTTCACCCCGGGAAGTTAATTAAATACCATTTGGAGGCATTTAATGTTCGAGCAAAAACGGCTGATTTTCGACAAAAGAGATAACACCCCCCCATTACGTCATGCTTCAGAAATGTGGAAAATGGTCCGTTTTCAAATGTTTTATTTTTGAACGTCAGTTCACATTTGTAGGTGGATCATCAGTGTTAGAGCTAAAATTAGCATGTTTAAAGTGATTTTCATGCTTCCAGGGGCTCGGGAAGTTAATTAAATACCATTTGGAGGCATTTAATGTTCGAGCAAAAACGGCTGATTTTCGACAAAAGAGATAACACCCCCCCCATTACGTCATGCTTCAGAAATGTGGAAAATGGTCCGTTTTCAAATGTTTTTATTTTTGAACATCAGTTCACATTTGTAGGTGGATCATCAGTGTTAGAGCTAAAATTAGCATGTTTAAAGTGATTTTCATGCTTCCAGGGGCCCAAAACACAAGATTTATGGAATGGTTAAAAGTGCATGAAAATGGCCAATTTACTCACTCTGAGTTCTCAAAAAGGGTTTCTTCACCCCGGGAAGTTAATTAAATACCATTTGGAGGCATTTAATGTTCGAGCAAAAACGGCTGATTTTCGACAAAAGAGATAACACCCCCCCCATTACGTCATGCTTCAGAAATGTGGAAAATGGTCCGTTTTCAAATGTTTTATTTTTGAACGTCAGTTCACATTTGTAGGTGGATCATCAGTGTTAGAGCTAAAATTAGCATGTTTAAAGTGATTTTCATGCTTCCAGGGGCCCAAAACACAAGATTTATGGAATGGTTAAAAGTGCATGAAAATGGCCAATTTACTCACTCTGAGTTCTCAAAAAGGGTTTCTTCACCCCGGGAAGTTAATTAAATACCATTTGGAGGCATTTAATGTTCGAGCAAAAACGGCTGATTTTCGACAAAAGAGATAACACCCCCCCATTACGTCATGCTTCAGAAATGTGGAAAATGGTCCGTTTTCAAATGTTTTATTTTTGAACGTCAGTTCACATTTGTAGGTGGATCATCAGTGTTAGAGCTAAAATTAGCATGTTTAAAGTGATTTTCATGCTTCCAGGGGCCCAAAACACAAGATTTATGGAATGGTTAAAAGTGCATGAAAATGGCCAATTTACTCACTCTGAGTTCTCAAAAAGGGTTTCTTCACCCCGGGAAGTTAATTAAATACCATTTGGAGGCATTTAATGTTCGAGCAAAAACGGCTGATTTTCGACAAAAGAGATAACACCCCCCCATTACGTCATGCTTCAGAAATGTGGAAAATGGTCCGTTTTCAAATGTTTTATTTTTGAACGTCAGTTCACATTTGTAGGTGGATCATCAGTGTTAGAGCTAAAATTAGCATGTTTAAAGTGATTTTCATGCTTCCAGGGGCTCGGGAAGTTAATTAAATACCATTTGGAGGCATTTAATGTTCGAGCAAAAACGGCTGATTTTCGACAAAAGAGATAACACCCCCCCATTACGTCATGCTTCAGAAATGTGGAAAATGGTCCGTTTCAAATGTTTTATTTTTGAACGTCAGTTCACATTTGTAGGTGGATCATCAGTGTTAGAGCTAAAATTAGCATGTTTAAAGTGATTTTCATGCTTCCAGGGGCCCAAAACACAAGATTTATGGAATGGTTAAAAGTGCATGAAAATGGCCAATTTACTCACTCTGAGTTCTCAAAAAGGGTTTCTTCACCCCGGGAAGTTAATTAAATACCATTTGGAGGCATTTAATGTTCGAGCAAAAACGGCTGATTTTCGACAAAAGAGATAACACCCCCCCATTACGTCATGCTTCAGAAATGTGGAAAATGGTCCGTTTTCAAATGTTTTCTTTTTGAACGTCAGTTCACATTTGTAGGTGGATCATCAGTGTTAGAGCTAAAATTAGCATGTTTAAAGTGATTTTCATGCTTCCAGGGGCCCAAAACACAAGATTTATGGAATGGTTAAAAGTGCATGAAAATGGCCAATTTACTCACTCTGAGTTCTCAAAAAGGGTTTCTTCACCCCGGGAAGTTAATTAAATACCATTTGGAGGCATTTAATGTTCGAGCAAAAACGGCTGATTTTCGACAAAAGAGATAACACCCCCCCATTACGTCATGCTTCAGAAATGTGGAAAATGGTCCGTTTTCAAATGTTTTATTTTTGAACGTCAGTTCACATTTGTAGGTGGATCATCAGTGTTAGAGCTAAAATTAGCATGTTTAAAGTGATTTTCATGCTTCCAGGGGCTCGGGAAGTTAATTAAATACCATTTGGAGGCATTTAATGTTCGAGCAAAAACGGCTGATTTTCGACAAAAGAGATAACACCCCCCCATTACGTCATGCTTCAGAAATGTGGAAAATGGTCCGTTTTCAAATGTTTTATTTTTGAACGTCAGTTCACATTTGTAGGTGGATCATCAGTGTTAGAGCTAAAATTAGCATGTTTAAAGTGATTTTCATGCTTCCAGGGGCCCAAAAACACAAGATTTATGGAATGGTTAAAAGTGCATGAAAATGGCCAATTTACTCACTCTGAGTTCTCAAAAAGGGTTTCTTCACCCCGGGAAGTTAATTAAATACCATTTGGAGGCATTTAATGTTCGAGCAAAAACGGCTGATTTTCGACAAAAGAGATAACACCCCCCCATTACGTCATGCTTCAGAAATGTGGAAAATGGTCCGTTTTCAAATGTTTTATTTTTGAACGTCAGTTCACATTTGTAGGTGGATCATCAGTGTTAGAGCTAAAATTAGCATGTTTAAAGTGATTTTCATGCTTCCAGGGGCCCAAAACACAAGATTTATGGAATGGTTAAAAGTGCATGAAAATGGCCAATTTACTCACTCTGAGTTCTCAAAAAGGGTTTCTTCACCCCGGGAAGTTAATTAAATACCATTTGGAGGCATTTAATGTTCGAGCAAAAACGGCTGATTTTCGACAAAAGAGATAACACCCCCCCATTACGTCATGCTTCAGAAATGTGGAAAATGGTCCGTTTTCAAATGTTTTATTTTTGAACGTCAGTTCACATTTGTAGGTGGATCATCAGTGTTAGAGCTAAAATTAGCATGTTTAAAGTGATTTTCATGCTTCCAGGGGCTCAGGAAGTTAATTAAATACCATTTGGAGGCATTTAATGTTCGAGCAAAAACGGCTGATTTTCGACAAAAGAGATAACACCCCCCCATTACGTCATGCTTCAGAAATGTGGAAAATGGTCCGTTTTCAAATGTTTTATTTTTGAACGTCAGTTCACATTTGTAGGTGGATCATCAGTGTTAGAGCTAAAATTAGCATGTTTAAAGTGATTTTCATGCTTCCAGGGGCTCGGGAAGTTAATTAAATACCATTTGGAGGCATTTAATGTTCGAGCAAAAACGGCTGATTTTCGACAAAAGAGATAACACCCCCCATTACGTCATGCTTCAGAAATGTGGAAAATGGTCCGTTTTCAAATGTTTTATTTTTGAACGTCAGTTCACATTTGTAGGTGGATCATCAGTGTTAGAGCTAAAATTAGCATGTTTAAAGTGATTTTCATGCTTCCAGGGGCTCGGGAAGTTAATTAAATACGATTTGGAGGCATTTAATGTTCGAGCAAAAACGGCTGATTTTCGACAAAAGAGATAACACCCCCCCATTACGTCATGCTTCAGAAATGTGGAAAATGGTCCGTTTTCAAATGTTTTATTTTTGAACGTCAGTTCACATTTGTAGGTGGATCATCAGTGTTAGAGCTAAAATTAGCATGTTTAAAGTGATTTTCATGCTTCCAGGGGCTCGGGAAGTTAATTAAATACCATTTGGAGGCATTTAATGTTCGAGCAAAAACGGCTGATTTTCGACAAAAGAGATAACACCCCCCCATTACGTCATGCTTCAGAAATGTGGAAAATGGTCCGTTTTCAAATGTTTTATTTTTGAACGTCAGTTCACATTTGTAGGTGGATCATCAGTGTTAGAGCTAAAATTAGCATGTTTAAAGTGATTTTCATGCTTCCAGGGGCTCGGGGAAGTTAATTAAATACCATTTGGAGGCATTTAATGTTCGAGCAAAAACGGCTGATTTTCGACAAAAGAGATAACACCCCCCCATTACGTCATGCTTCAGAAATGTGGAAAATGGTCCGTTTTCAAATGTTTTATTTTTGAACGTCAGTTCACATTTGTAGGTGGATCATCAGTGTTAGAGCTAAAATTAGCATGTTTAAAGTGATTTTCATGCTTCCAGGGGCCCAAAACACAAGATTTATGGAATGGTTAAAAGTGCATGAAAATGGCCAATTTACTCACTCTGAGTTCTCAAAAAAGGGTTTCTTCACCCCGGGAAGTTAATTAAATACCATTTGGAGGCATTTAATGTTCGAGCAAAAACGGCTGATTTTCGACAAAAGAGATAACACCCCCCCCATTACGTCATGCTTCAGAAATGTGGAAAATGGTCCGTTTTCAAATGTTTTATTTTTGAACGTCAGTTCACATTTGTAGGTGGATCATCAGTGTTAGAGCTAAAATTAGCATGTTTAAAGTGATTTTCATGCTTCCAGGGGCCCAAAACACAAGATTTATGGAATGGTTAAAAGTACATGAAAATGGCCAATTTACTCACTCTGAGTTCTCAAAAAGGGTTTCTTCACCCCGGGAAGTTAATTAAATACCATTTGGAGGCATTTAATGTTCGAGCAAAAACGGCTGATTTTCGACAAAAGAGATAACACCCCCCCATTACGTCATGCTTCAGAAATGTGGAAAATGGTCCGTTTTCAAATGTTTTATTTTTGAACGTCAGTTCACATTTGTAGGTGGATCATCAGTGTTAGAGCTAAAATTAGCATGTTTAAAGTGATTTTCATGCTTCCAGGGGCCCAAAACACAAGATTTATGGAATGGTTAAAAGTGCATGAAAATGGCCAATTTACTCACTCTGAGTTCTCAAAAAGGGTTTCTTCACCCCGGGAAGTTAATTAAATACCATTTGGAGGCATTTAATGTTCGAGCAAAAACGGCTGATTTTCGACAAAAGAGATAACACCCCCCATTACGTCATGCTTCAGATATGTGGAAAATGGTCCGTTTTCAAATGTTTTATTTTTGAACGTCAGTTCACATTTGTAGGTGGATCATCAGTGTTAGAGCTAAAATTAGCATGTTTAAAGTGATTTTCATGCTTCCAGGGGCTCGGGAAGTTAATTAAATACCATTTGGAGGCATTTAATGTTCGAGCAAAAACGGCTGATTTTCGACAAAAGAGATAACACCCCCCCATTACGTCATGCTTCAGAAATGTGGAAAATGGTCCGTTTTCAAATGTTTTATTTTTGAACGTCAGTTCACATTTGTAGGTGGATCATCAGTGTTAGAGCTAAAATTAGCATGTTTAAAGTGATTTTCATGCTTCCAGGGGCTCGGGAAGTTAATTAAATACCATTTGGAGGCATTTAATGTTCGAGCAAAAACGGCTGATTTTCGACAAAAGAGATAACACCCCCCCATTACGTCATGCTTCAGAAATGTGGAAAATGGTCCGTTTTCAAATGTTTTATTTTTGAACATCAGTTCACATTTGTAGGTGGATCATCAGTGTTAGAGCTAAAATTAGCATGTTTAAAGTGATTTTCATGCTTCCAGGGGCTCGGGAAGTTAATTAAATACCATTTGGAGGCATTTAATGTTCGAGCAAAAACGGCTGATTTTCGACAAAAGAGATAACACCCCCCATTACGTCATGCTTCAGAAATGTGGAAAATGGTCCGTTTTCAAATGTTTTATTTTTGAACGTCAGTTCACATTTGTAGGTGGATCATCAGTGTTAGAGCTAAAATTAGCATGTTAAAGTGATTTTCATGCTTCCAGGGGCTCGGGAAGTTAATTAAATACCATTTGGAGGCATTTAATGTTCGAGCAAAAACGGCTGATTTTCGACAAAAGAGATTACACCCCCCATTACGTCATGCTTCAGAAATGTGGAAAATGGTCCGTTTTCAAATGTTTTATTTTTGAACGTCAGTTCACATTTGTAGGTGGATCATCAGTGTTAGAGCTAAAATTAGCATGTTTAAAGTGATTTTCATGCTTCCAGGGCCCAAAACACAAGATTTATGGAATGGTTAAAAGTGCATGAAAATGGCCAATTTACTCACTCTGAGTTCTCAAAAAGGGTTTCTTCACCCCGGGAAGTTAATTAAATACCATTTGGAGGCATTTAATGTTCGAGCAAAAACGGCTGATTTTCGACAAAAGAGATAACACCCCCCCATTACGTCATGCTTCAGAAATGTGGAAAATGGTCCGTTTTCAAATGTTTTATTTTTGAACGTCAGTTCACATTTGTAGGTGGATCATCAGTGTTAGAGCTAAAATTAGCATGTTTAAAGTGATTTTCATGCTTCCAGGGGCCCAAAACACAAGATTTATGGAATGGTTAAAAGTGCATGAAAATGGCCAATTTACTCACTCTGAGTTCTCAAAAAGGGTTTCTTCACCCCGGGAAGTTAATTAAATACCATTTGGAGGCATTTAATGTTCGAGCAAAAACGGCTGATTTTCGACAAAAGAGATAACACCCCCCCATTACGTCATGCTTCAGAAATGTGGAAAATGGTCCGTTTTCAAATGTTTTATTTTTGAACGTCAGTTCACATTTGTAGGTGGATCATCAGTGTTAGAGCTAAAATTAGCATGTTTAAAGTGATTTTCATGCTTCCAGGGGCTCAGGAAGTTAATTAAATACCATTTGGAGGCATTTAATGTTCGAGCAAAAACGGCTGATTTTCGACAAAAGAGATAACACCCCCCCATTACGTCATGCTTCAGAAATGTGGAAAATGGTCCGTTTTCAAATGTTTTATTTTTGAACGTCAGTTCACATTTGTAGGTGGATCATCAGTGTTAGAGCTAAAATTAGCATGTTTAAGTGATTTTCATGCTTCCAGGGGCTCGGGAAGTTAATTAAATACCATTTGGAGGCATTTAATGTTCGAGCAAAAACGGCTGATTTTCGACAAAAGAGATAACACCCCCCCATTACGTCATGCTTCAGAAATGTGGAAAATGGTCCGTTTTCAAATGTTTTATTTTTGAACGTCAGTTCACATTTGTAGGTGGATCATCAGTGTTAGAGCTAAAAATTAGCATGTTTAAAGTGATTTTCATGCTTCCAGGGCTCGGGAAGTTAATTAAATACCATTTGGAGGCATTTAATGTTCGAGCAAAAACGGCTGATTTTCGACAAAAGAGATAACACCCCCCCATTACGTCATGCTTCAGAAATGTGGAAAATGGTCCGTTTTCAAAATGTTTTATTTTTGAACGTCAGTTCACATTTGTAGGTGGATCATCAGTGTTAGAGCTAAAATTAGCATGTTTAAAGTGATTTTCATGCTTCCAGGGGCTCGGGAAGTTAATTAAATACCATTTGGAGGCATTTAATGTTCGAGCAAAAACGGCTGATTTTCGACAAAAGAGATAACACCCCCCCATTACGTCATGCTTCAGAAATGTGGAAAATGGTCCGTTTTCAAATGTTTTATTTTTGAACGTCAGTTCACATTTGTAGGTGGATCATCAGTGTTAGAGCTAAAATTAGCATGTTTAAAGTGATTTTCATGCTTCCAGGGGCTCGGGAAGTTAATTAAATACCATTTGGAGGCATTTAATGTTCGAGCAAAAACGGCTGATTTTCGACAAAAGAGATAACACCCCCCCATTACGTCATGCTTCAGAAATGTGGAAAATGGTCCGTTTTCAAATGTTTTATTTTTGAACGTCAGTTCACATTTGTAGGTGGATCATCAGTGTTAGAGCTAAAATTAGCATGTTTAAAGTGATTTTCATGCTTCCAGGGGCCCAAAACACAAGATTTATGGAATGGTTAAAAGTGCATGAAAATGGCCAATTTACTCACTCTGAGTTCTCAAAAAGGGTTTCTTCACCCCGGGAAGTTAATTAAATACCATTTGGAGGCATTTAATGTTCGAGCAAAAACGGCTGATTTTCGACAAAAGAGATAACACCCCCCCATTACGTCATGCTTCAGAAATGTGGAAAATGGTCCGTTTTCAAATGTTTTATTTTTGAACGTCAGTTCACATTTGTAGGTGGATCATCAGTGTTAGAGCTAAAATTAGCATGTTTAAAGTGATTTTCATGCTTCCAGGGGCCCAAAACACAAGATTTATGGAATGGTTAAAAGTGCATGAAAATGGCCAATTTACTCACTCTGAGTTCTCAAAAAGGGTTTCTTCACCCCGGGAAGTTAATTAAATACCATTTGGAGGCATTTAATGTTCGAGCAAAAACGGCTGATTTTCGACAAAAGAGATAACACCCCCCATTACGTCATGCTTCAGAAATGTGGAAAATGGTCCGTTTTCAAATGTTTTATTTTTGAACGTCAGTTCACATTTGTAGGTGGATCATCAGTGTTAGAGCTAAAATTAGCATGTTTAAAGTGATTTTCATGCTTCCAGGGGCCCAAAACACAAGATTTATGGAATGGTTAAAAGTGCATGAAAATGGCCAATTTACTCACTCTGAGTTCTCAAAAAGGGTTTCTTCACCCCGGGAAGTTAATTAAATACCATTTGGAGGCATTTAATGTTCGAGCAAAAACGGCTGATTTTCGACAAAAGAGATAACACCCCCCCATTACGTCATGCTTCAGAAATGTGGAAAATGGTCCGTTTTCAAATGTTTTATTTTTGAACGTCAGTTCACATTTGTAGGTGGATCATCAGTGTTAGAGCTAAAATTAGCATGTTTAAAGTGATTTTCATGCTTCCAGGGCCCAAAACACAAGATTTATGGAATGGTTAAAAGTGCATGAAAATGGCCAATTTACTCACTCTGAGTTCTCAAAAAGGGTTTCTTCACCCCGGGAAGTTAATTAAATACCATTTGGAGGCATTTAATGTTCGAGCAAAAACGGCTGATTTTCGACAAAAGAGATAACACCCCCCATTACGTCATGCTTCAGAAATGTGGAAAATGGTCCGTTTTCAAATGTTTTATTTTGAACGTCAGTTCACATTTGTAGGTGGATCATCAGTGTTAGAGCTAAAATTAGCATGTTTAAAGTGATTTTCATGCTTCCAGGGGCTCAGGAAGTTAATTAAATACCATTTGGAGGCATTTAATGTTCGAGCAAAAACGGCTGATTTTCGACAAAAGAGATAACACCCCCCCATTACGTCATGCTTCAGAAATGTGGAAAATGGTCCGTTTTCAAATGTTTTATTTTTGAACGTCAGTTCACATTTGTAGGTGGATCATCAGTGTTAGAGCTAAAATTAGCATGTTTAAAGTGATT